>NC_091118.1:39501468-39526468 GCF_040183065.1 Periplaneta americana | reverse complement strand
CTCCGGCCTCCCAACTAACACTCTATATGCATTTCTGGATTCGCCCATACGTGCTATATGCCCTGCCCATCTCAAACGTCTGGATTTAATGTTCCTAATTATGTCAGGTGAAGAATACAATGCGTGTAGTTCTGTGTTGTGTAACTTTTTCCATTCTCCTGTAACTTCATCCCTCTTAGCCCCAAATATTTTCCTAAGCACCTTATTCTCAAACACCCTTAACCTATGTTCCTCTCTCCAAGTTTCACAACCATACAGAACAACCGGTAATATAACTGTTTTATAAATTCTAACTTTCAGATTTTTCGACAGCAGACTGGATGATAAAAGCTTCTCAACCGAATAATAACAAGCATTTCCCGTATTTATTCTGTGTTTAATTTCCTCCCGAGTATCATTTATATTTGTTACTGTTGCTCCATGATATTTGAACTTCTCCATCTCTTCAAAAGATAAATTTCCAATAACAATAATAATACATTGCTATTAAGAAAATCTAAAACTTCCATAAAATCGTAATATTTTTTCAAAATCTATAAAATTCGAAAACATATATCGATGAAAACTTAATTTCAGTTTAGTTTCTAAAAATTCAGGACTTAATAAGAAACTTTGTGCTCTCCAATGACAACCATTTTTAAATTTACTTTGAAACTGTATTCGTAGAGACTACGGAACTTAACCACTGAGGAAAAAAAGACATTTCTAGGGTAGAAGTAGATGGGCCTAGTGAAATTTTCAACACCTCGTCATCTGAAGGCGCCAGTTGTCCAGAGATCTGGGGCACACATTTACAACGGTTCTCATACATATGTTGACACCATATCCTTCTCTACCCCGGGCGTTGTTTTATGCTAATGGAATACCCATCAGCACGCACGTGCATCAGTTTTCAAAAATAAACAGAAATAGGAAGGTCATTTCCAGTGCCACTGTTTGAGCAGGCCGGACTATGAAGCCAGAAAGGCGTTTCCACAGCAACCCCGGAACAGAAGCACAACGCTTCCTTTAATAAGCGTGTATTTAAATTTTAACTGGGACATAAAAAGCTTAGTGCTCAGTCATCAGGCGTCTCTCTACAGACGCACGTGTGTGAATATGTTAGCATTGAGTTTGGCTACGAACTGGATGCTTGCAATTCATTTCCAGTATCGCTCGAAGCATATACTCTTCAGTGGCGTAGCGTCAATGTAAGCTAAAAAGCTTAGCTTCTCCAGTTAATAATAATTTCATAATAAACCTGCAGTTTATGGAAAAAAATTATTTATTAATTTTAATAGAATTTATATTTACGCGTTAAATATTGTGATGCGGCAGCTCAGGATGATTTGTGATGCAGCAGTAAACAAGAAGCCTGCACACACCAGCTTCCAAGCAGACTGGTTTCTTCTGTGTAATCCACCCCGCAAATTTTCCATCCCTTTCTAACTAAACTACCCTGGTCGCAAGGCTAGCAAGAAGCTAGCCGTGAAAATAATTTAGTTTCCGAGTTATCCCTTTCGTGATTTCTCTAAATATGACAGGGAGTGAGCTAATGTTATACTATACGTGTCTATTTGTTAGAGATATGTGTAAACCGTGAATCATATTTTACTACGTACCATTTGAGGTCATGCCTTATTGGTGTTACTTACGGTTCCAACCAATCTTCGGACTGCTGACTTGACATTGACTATTATTTATTTTAACCCGTAAGTGGTGAGGTATTTTTATAGTCACGTAACTGGTGAGGTGGGGATTGCACTTACCCCAACTTAGAAACTTGTATCGTAGCACTCAGATAATCAAATTGAATTTTTTATTTATGTAATCAAGTACTTTTATTAATTTTGACTAGGCTGTCTTCAAAATTAAGGAGGCAGGCAGCATAATAAGCAATGAAAAAATATAATCTCCGCACATCTACCTGGCGCAGACTTCTTTTCTTACAATGGCTGGGGTACTCACGGCCACCACCTCACTAGTTACGGGTTAAGACTGTATGTTTGTAATACGTTTTTTAAATGTACATGAAAGACAACTTGAGTTAGCTTCTCTTGCTCAAAATTTCATGCTACGCCACTGATACTCTTATGTTACGTTGAATACCATACTACAACGAACAGAGAACAGTAAAAGCCGCTCTCCTCACCTCCACGCTGGGGCCTACTGGGATCTTTTAAGATGCGAGAATAGAGAGTGGTGTGCTGAAAGCAACGGGATGTTAGAGCATTTATATCTCCCAAGAAAAACTGAAAATATGGCAATATGAGTCTTTCCAAGGTACTGCTGCCAGGAAGTAAAAAAAAAGTAGGCGTATAGCAATGGAAAAGTAAGCTCTCTGAAAAAAAGAACTGAGGAAGAGACTAGTGAAATGCTTTGTGTGGAGTGTGGCATTGTATGTGGCAGAAACATGGACATTACGAGAAAGTGAAATTACTAGAAGCATTTGAAATGTGAATATGCAGAAGAATGGCGCGTGTGAAATGAACAGACAGAATAAGAAATGAAAGAGTGAATAAAGAAAGAATGATGCTGAAACTGATTAGTAGGCTTCGAGATAGTGAAAGGTAGAGATGTGTTGAGGTAACAAAGTTGCTATTTAGAATAGAGTACGGTAGTATGGGGAAACACACATACGTACATTCTGGAAGTAAATATACATTACACAATGACAATGTCAAAAGAATGTGAAAAGCATTTATTCTCCTGTCTTTTATAAGCATTTTTGTGTTTAATTATACACAGCGTTAATGGTGGGAATAAATATGTAGCAATTTTAATTTCTTCATTTATCCTATTGGTCGTCTTTAGGAAGTGCAGTTACAGCACCGAATTGCAATGTACTACAAGATACATTCTCAGTATCTCAAACGTAAATCTTTTTCGGTTACCTGCCAAACAACATTTTTATTGTGAAAAGCTGCGCTCTACATCGCATGACGTGAGAGGAGGAAAACGAAAAAACCTAACATCATTGCAGTCTCTAAGAGACAGTTCTTTATTCTCGGGTGACTCTATGTCCACTAATTTGCTGTTTATGCTACACAATGTTCCATATCCGTTATTTTTACATAAAACTGATTTCCACTTCTGTTTTACACGTTCAGTATCCGGTGTACTTGGTGTCTCATTAATTCTGTGTGTCATTTCCTCAACTAATTTGATGGCTTCCAGCATCTCTTGCTCTGACTTTTCTAACAGTGTAATAGTGTCCAGACACAGTTTGAAAATAGGTTTGTATGAAAACCAAATTATTCGTCAGAACCTTCAAATCCAGAGCGTTTATCTTTGTGTAGACTATTTGTTGGCATTCATTCTACAGTACCCCCAACCACTGTACGATTTACCACTATACTCAGGTCCACACCTGTGGAGTAACGGTTAGCGCGTCTGGCCGCGAAACCAGGTGGCCCGGGTTCGATTCCCGGTCGGGGCAAGTTACTTGGTTGAGGTTTTTTCCGGGGTTTTCCCTCAACCCAATATGAGCAAATGCTGGGTAACTTTCGGTGCTGGACCCCGGACTCATTTCACCGGCATTATCACCTTCATCTCATTCAGACGCTAAATAACCTAAGCTGTTTATAAAGCGTCGTAAAATAACCTACTAAAATAAATAAAAAAACCACTATACTCAGTACGCCGTTATGAGAATTTCCCACTGAACTGCTCTATTGGGTCCGAAGTCTCGAAGTCTGCTGATTAGAAAGAGAAAAAGGAATTGGTTGGGTCACCGACTCAGAAGATGCTGCCTGCTCAAGGATGCACTGGAAGGAATTGTGAACGGCAGAAGAGTTCGGGGCAGAAGAAGATATTTTTAGTGGGTTATTTTACGACGCTGTATCAACAACTCAGGATATTTAGCGTCTGAATGGAATAAAGGTGATAATGTCGATGAAATGAGTCCAGGGTCCAGCACCGATAATTACCCAGCATTTGCTCATACTGGGTTGAGGGCAAAACCCCAGAGAAAACCTCAACTAGGTAACTCGCCCTGGTCCGGATTCGAATCCAGACCAATTGGTTTCGCGGTCAGACGCGCTGTTACTTCACAACAGGTGTGGGCAGAAGTAGATATCAGACGATAGACGACATTAAGGTATATGGATGTCCACCGCTATTAAGTAACGGTTAGAACGTCTGACCGTAAATCGAGCAGGCACAGGTTCAAATCCTGTTTGGGACAAGTTACTTGGTTGGGTTTCTTCCGTTTTTTTTCTCAAACAATTGAAGAGTTCAGAGCCATAGAGGGCCAAGCGCCATTTATTAAAAACGGTGAAAGCAAGGGTTAAAGTTAAGTGAATACCACAGTTTAATGAAGATTGACATATCATTTAGTTTTAATGTGCATACTATATATTATTTGCTATATGTTCTATTGAATTATGGTAATAACTTCATTTTAACCCTTATTTTCTACGGTTTTAGTAAATGGCGCTTGACCCACTATGGCTCTGAACCCTTCAATTGTTTGTGTACATCTGAAGTCTGATTAGTGTAATATGTAGCTAGTCAGCTACATGCTCACATTTAAATACATTTTAACAATATTTCCGTTCTCGTTCTCGTTGTCGTTTCCGTTCCCGGTTTATTGTGAACAGTCTTAAGTCTTCGGGTTCCTTCTCCGTACGAGAGAGAGAGGGAGAGAGAGAGAGAGAGGGACGGAGGGAGGGAGAAGTAATATTATGGATCGTATGCTGTACTAAAAGGAAGGCAGAAAATAGGGAAGATTGGAGAATGCTAGGTTTGCCTTTGGGAAGAAAACTATGAATGATTGAAACATGGCTTTTAGTGGTGTCCTCGAACGTATGAAAGACACTGTATGTAAACAGACAGAAAAACAATGTCCAAAATAACAATCTTCTAGCTATGTGGAACGATAAGAGAATTTCGGAATATGTATGATAAGAACTTTTTTTGTGTTAAATTTTAACGTACCTTGTTAACATGTTTCGACCTATTTTCGGTCATCTTCGGAACTGGTCGTTGTTGGTCTTGGCGCCTCTTGTTTCCTGTGTGGGTGCGTTGGTAGTGTAGAGACAAAGAGTGTATGTGTTTTGAAATTGAGTTGTGTGTTGAGAATATCGCTGGGGTGTGTTTTCGTGTGTCTGTATATTTCATATTGTTCTAGTGTGTTGAGTTTCTGGCTTTTTGGTTGGATGTGCAGTATTTCCATGTCTATGTTGATGTCTCTGTATGTGTGGTTGGCATTTGTGATGTGTTCTGCATATGTGGAGGTGTTTTGTAATTTTGTTATGGCTGTGATGTGTTCTTTGTAACGTGTTTGAAATGATCTGCCTGTCTGTCCTATGTAGAAGTTGTTGCAGATGTTACATTTGAGTTTGTATGCGCCTGTGTGGTTGTATTTGTTTGTTTGTGTTGTTTATGTGTTGAGATGTTTCTGTAGAGTGTTATATGTTCTGTATGCGATGTTGTAGTTTAATTTCTTGAATGAGGTTGCAATTTGACTCTACAATACGAACGCACCTACACAGGAAACAAGAGGCGCCAAGACCAACAACGACCAGTTCCGAAGATGACCGAAAATAGGTCGAAACATGTTAACAAGGTACGTTAAAAAAATTTAACACAAGAAAGTTCTTATCATATATATTTCGAAGTGATACAGTGTTAAAAGTTGTGCAATCAAGATGGATAAGAGAATTTATTTCCGTTAAACATTTGAAATCTGTTTCCGAAAGAAGTGAAGATTCAGATCACAGAGCGACCTGTCGGGTTGGCCCAGACTGTATTGGAATACCGTGCTTAACAAGAATTCAGTTTTTATGGGGTAGGCCATGCAGTTACGCTCTCCACGGCAGCGTGAAGAGGCTGTCACCCCGACACGACTGCCTGCGGTTCAGGGCGTGATCGCAGTTCTTTGTTTCTCCTGCTCGAAATGATAGACTGCACATTGTTGAGGGCTACTCCAGGGGGTAACCTGTCGGTCCAGGGGTTCCCCCTTGGAAATGTCACATTTCAATAACAATTAAGACGGATTTGTTCTCTTCAGAGTGGGGTCAGCAGGCTGTCACTCAATAGAATATTATTTCTTGAGCTGTAAACCGACGTCAGTGATGTCTGTGTACGGAGCAACATATGCGTATGTATGTATGTGTGGGACCGCAGCGCAGTGGATAAAGTCTGCGGCGGCGATGCCCAAACCGCGAACTGGTACGGACTTAACCCTTAAATTGACAAAACTTCATTTCTCACACTAGTTTATTAAACCGTGTCGGACCGTAAAGAAAACAACTATCATAATGTCCATATTTTATATGTTGTACAATATTATAGTATTGTGAAATTTTAATTTTCCTACCAATTTTTTTTTTATTGTTCTGTTAAAATTATAGCATATAGCCTATTAACCTGTTGTATCCTGTGGGATACGTTGCGAATTGAAGGGTTAAGTCTTGGTTTTTAACAACAACGCAATAACGCCTGAGTGAACGTGATGCGGCACAACGTGAAACCAAAAGTTTGACGTGTGCGTGACGTGCACTGTCGTGGTTTTTAACAGACCATCATTCTTTGCATCTCGTTAGGAGTATCATGAAATTCGCGCGTTTCGTGTTGACATGACACATTTGTGGTTGCCTTGTAAGGTATTGCTTCAATTTGAGGAGAATGATGATATTACTGATTTAAAATTAGACCTCCTGGTTTACTGTGCAAGTGAAGGTGCCAAAAATATTTTCAATAGGATAGGCTACATTTCCGGGCGTGTTTCTTAGAAATTCTGTCCTTGTACTACTTTTGGTAACGTTATAAATAACAAGAAAACTACTCAAAAATCTATTAATAATTTCTCTTCAACCTCTTCTTTGGAACCAAGCTGTATTTATGTTTTCAAGAACTGAAGAGAGAGTTTGGTCCTAGAATATGCCAAACAGATAAAGATCTCCCATTCAATATCTGTCTTGATGCTAATGCAACAGGTAAGCTCACAGGTAACCATGTAAAACGGTAGGTTACTGATGTATTCGTTCCTGATGTAAAAGATAATACACTGCTTCTCCTGAATTCGTGGACAAGACAGACAGATCGTGACATATTTTCTAATGAGGAAGTCCAAAATCCTCTTCATGGTAGGTCACTTCAGACTGGAATTATCCCGCCAAAAACCACACGATTTGTTCAGCCTTAGGATGTCTATTTCTTTCGATAGTACAAGCTAGTTGTTCGACGACTGGAGGACTGTTTCAGGTATGTACTCGTATTATGTATTCGGATACTAACCTTCACAACAGAGTTTTTATATTAACGTTACATTCAGTTGTTTACCATCAGTTCTGCTGTCCTCTTCTACAAGACATTTTAATATATGCTTGGCAAAAATGTTGATACAATACAGGAAGAGAAATAAACTCCTTCAAAAATGTACTTCAAACACTATTGCGTGTGAGAAATAGTGCCTGTTGTGTCGATGAGTGTGAAGAAGCAGCCATTATAAGATTTATTTATTTAACTAGCAAGCTAGTGAGTACAAATTAAAATTATAAAACAAAAATGTTTCTAGCCACTACCGTAAGAGCCAGGCCCATGTACGGTGTGGTCTTAGCCAATAATATAACATAACAATTACAAGGACAGTTTACTAAATACATTAACTAACTTAATTCAAACCAATAAATAAACACACAACAGCAAAAAAAAAAAAAAAAAAGAGAGAGAGAGAGAGAGAGAAAACGCATTTAATATAAATTGACAATCAAACAGAAGCCAGTGATATTGTAAGTAACTTAATTCAAACCAATAAATAACACACAAGAGCAAAATAAAAGAAGAAAGAGAAAAAAGAGAAAAAACGCATTTAATATAAATTGACAATCAGACACACGCTAGTGATATTGTAAGTAACTTAATTCAAACCGATAAATAACACACAAGAGCAAAATAAAAGAAGAAAGAGAAAAAGAGAGAAAAAACGCATTTAATATAAATTGACAATCAGACAGAAGCCAGTGATATTGTAAGTAACTTAATTCAAACCAATAAATAACACACAAGAGCAAAATAAAAGAAGAAAGAGAAAAAGAGAGAAAAAACGCATTTAATATAAATTGACAATCAGACAGAAGCCAGTGATATTGTAAGTAACTTAATTCAAACCGATAAATAACACACAAGAGCAAAATAAAAGAAGAAAGAGAAAAAGAGAGAAAAAACGCATTTAATATAAATTGACAATCAGACAGAAGCCAGTGATATTGTAAGTAACTTAATTCAAACCAATAAATAACACACAAGAGCAAAATAAAAGAAGAAAGAGAAAAAGAGAGAAAAAACGCATTTAATATAAATTGACAATCAGACACACGCTAGTGATATTGTAAGTAACTTAATTCAAACCAATAAATAACACACAAGAGCAAAATAAAAGAAGGCAGAGAAAAAGAGAGAAAAAACGCATTTAATATAAATTGACAATCAGACACACGCTAGTGATATTGTAAGTAACTTAATTCGAACCAATAAATAACACACAAGAGCAAAATAAAAGAAGAAAGAGAAAAAGAGAGAAAAAACGCATTTAATATAAATTGACAATCAGACACACGCTAGTGATATTGTAAGTAACTTAATTCAAACCAATAAATAACACACAAGAGCAAAATAAAAGAAGAAAGAGAAAAAGAGAGAAAAAACGCATTTAATATAAATTGACAATCAGACACACGCTAGTGATATTGTAAGTAACTTAATTCAAACCAATAAATAACACACAAGAGCAAAATAAAAGAAGGCAGAGAAAAAGAGAGAAAAAACGTATTTAATATAAATTGACAATCAGACACACTCTAGTGATATTGTAAGTAACTTAATTCAAACCAATAAATAACACACAAGAGCAAAATAAAAGAAGGCAGAGAAAAAGAGAGAAAAAACGTATTTAATATAAATTGACAATCAGACACACGCTAGTGATATTGTAAGTAACTTAATTCAAACCAATAAATAACACACAAGAGCAAAATAAAAGAAGGCAGAGAAAAAGAGAGAAAAAACGCATTTAATATAAATTGACAATCAGACACACGCTAGTGATATTGTAAGTAACTTAATTCAAACCAATAAATAACACACAAGAGCAAAATAAAAGAAGGCAGAGAAAAAGAGAGAAAAAACGTATTTAATATAAATTGACAATCAGACACACGCTAGTGATATTGTAAGTAACTTAATTCAAACCAATAAATAACACACAAGAGCAAAATAAAAGAAGGCAGAGAAAAAGAGAGAAAAAACGCATTTAATATAAATTGACAATCAGACACACGCTAGTGATATTGTAAGTAACTTAATTCAAACCAATAAATAACACACAAGAGCAAAATAAAAGAAGGCAGAGAAAAAGAGAGAAAAAACGCATTTAATATAAATTGACAATCAGACACACGCTAGTGATATTGTAAGTAACTTAATTCAAACCAATAAATAACACACAAGAGCAAAATAAAAGAAGGCAGAGAAAAAGAGAGAAAAAACGTATTTAATATAAATTGACAATCAGACACACGCTAGTGATATTGTAAGTAACTTAATTCAAACCAATAAATAACACACAAGAGCAAAATAAAAGAAGGCAGAGAAAAAGAGAGAAAAAACGTATTTAATATAAATTGACAATCAGACACACGCTAGTGATATTGTAAGTAACTTAATTCAAACCAATAAATAACACACAAGAGCAAAATAAAAGAAGGCAGAGAAAAAGAGAGAAAAAACGTATTTAATATAAATTGACAATCAGACACACGCTAGTGATATTGTAAGTAACTTAATTCAAACCAATAAATAACACACAAGAGCAAAATAAAAGAAGGCAGAGAAAAAGAGAGAAAAAACGCATTTAATATAAATTGACAATCAGACACACGCTAGTGATATTGTAAGTAACTTAATTCAAACCAATAAATAACACACAAGAGCAAAATAAAAGAAGGCAGAGAAAAAGAGAGAAAAAACGCATTTAATATAAATTGACAATCAGACACACGCTAGTGATATTGTAAGTAACTTAATTCAAACCAATAAATAACACACAAGAGCAAAATAAAAGAAGGCAGAGAAAAAGAGAGAAAAAACGTATTTAATATAAATTGACAATCAGACACACGCTAGTGATATTGTAAGTAACTTAATTCAAACCAATAAATAACACACAAGAGCAAAATAAAAGAAGGCAGAGAAAAAGAGAGAAAAAACGCATTTAATATAAATTGACAATCAGACACACGCTAGTGATATTGTAAGTAACTTAATTCAAACCAATAAATAACACACAAGAGCAAAATAAAAGAAGGCAGAGAAAAAGAGAGAAAAAACGCATTTAATATAAATTGACAATCAGACACACGCTAGTGATATTGTAAGTAACTTAATTCAAACCAATAAATAACACACAAGAGCAAAATAAAAGAAGAAAGAGAAAAAGAGAGAAAAAACGCATTTAATATAACTTGACAATCAGACACACGCTAGTGATATTGTAAGTAACTTAATTCAAACCAATAAATAACACACAAGGGCAAAATAAAAGAAGAAAGAGAAAAAGAGAGAAAAAAAGCATTTAATATAACTTGACAATCAGACAGAAGCCAGTGATATTGTAAGTAACTTAATTCAAACCAATAAATAACACACAAGGGCAAAATAAAAGAAGAAAGAGAAAAAGAGAGAAAAAACGCATTTAATATAACTTGACAATCAGACAGAAGCCAGTGATATTGTAAGTAACTTAATTCAAACCGATAAATAACACACAAGAGCAAAATAAAAGAAGAAAGAGAAAAAGAGAGAAAAAACGCATTTAATATAAATTGACAATCAGACAGAAGCCAGTGATATTGTAAGTAACTTAATTCAAACCGATAAATAACACACAAGAGCAAAATAAAAGAAGAAAGAGAAAAAGAGAGAAAAAACGCATTTAATATAAATTGACAATCAGACAGAAGCCAGTGACATTGTAAGTAACTTAATTCAAACCAATAAATAACACACAAGAGCAAAATAAAAGAAGAAAGAGAAAAAAGAGAAAAAACGCATTTAATATAAATTGACAATCAGACAGAAGCCAGTGATATTGTAAGTAACTTAATTCAAACCGTAAAATAACACACAAGAGCAAAATAAAAGAAGAGAAAAAGAGAGAAAAAACGCATTTAATATAAATTGACAATCAGACAGAAGCCAGTGATATTGTAAGTAACTTAATTCAAACCGATAAATAACACACAAGAGCAAAATAAAAGAAGAAAGAGAAAAAGAGAGAAAAAACGCATTTAATATAAATTGACAATCAGACAGAAGCCAGTGACATTGTAAGTAACTTAATTCAAACCAATAAATAACACACAAGAGCAAAATAAAAGAAGAAAGAGAAAAAAGAGAAAAAACGCATTTAATATAAATTGACAATCAGACAGAAGCCAGTGATATTGTAAGTAACTTAATTCAAACCGTAAAATAACACACAAGAGCAAAATAAAAGAAGAGAAAAAGAGAGAAAAAACGCATTTAATATAAATTGACAATCAGACAGAAGCCAGTGATATTGTAAGTAACTTAATTCAAACCGATAAATAACACACAAGAGCAAAATAAAAGAAGAAAGAGAAAAAGAGAGAAAAAACGCATTTAATATAAATTGACAATCAGACAGAAGCCAGTGATATTGTAAGTAACTTAATTCAAACCGATAAATAACACACAAGAGCAAAATAAAAGAAGAAAGAGAAAAAGAGAGAAAAAACGCATTTAATATAAATTGACAATCAGACAGAAGCCAGTGACATTGTAAGTAACTTAATTCAAACCAATAAATAACACACAAGAGCAAAATAAAAGAAGAAAGAGAAAAAAGAGAAAAAACGCATTTAATATAAATTGACAATCAGACAGAAGCCAGTGATATTGTAAGTAACTTAATTCAAACCGTAAAATAACACACAAGAGCAAAATAAAAGAAGAGAAAAAGAGAGAAAAAACGCATTTAATATAAATTGACAATCAGACAGAAGCCAGTGACATTGTAAGTAACTTAATTCAAACCGATAAATAACACACAAGAGCAAAATAAAAGAAGAAAGAGAAAAAGAGAGAAAAAACGCATTTAATATAAATTGACAATCAGACAGAAGCCAGTGATATTGTAAGTAACTTAATTCAAACCGATAAATAACATACAAGAGCAAAATAAAAGAAGAAAGAGAAAAAGAGAGAAAAAACGCATTTAATATAAATTGACAATCAGACAGAAGCCAGTGACATTGTAAGTAACTTAATTCAAACCAATAAATAACACACAAGAGCAAAATAAAAGAAGAAAGAGAAAAAAGAGAAAAAACGCATTTAATATAAATTGACAATCAGACAGAAGCCAGTGATATTGTAAGTAACTTAATTCAAACCGTAAAATAACACACAAGAGCAAAATAAAAGAAGAGAAAAAGAGAGAAAAAACGCATTTAATATAAATTGACAATCAGACAGAAGCCAGTGACATTGTAAGTAACTTAATTCAAACCAATAAATAACACACAAGAGCAAAATAAAAGAAGAAAGAGAAAAAGAGAGAAAAACCGCATTTAATATAAATTGACAATTAGAAAGAAGCCAGTGATATTGTAAGTAACTTAATTCAAACCGATAAATAACACACAAGAGCAAAATAAAAGAGGAAAGAGAAAAAGAGAGAAAAAACGCATTTAATATAAATTGACAATCAGACAGAAGCCAGTGATATTGTAAGTAACTTAATTCAAACCAATAAATAACACACAAGAGCAAAATAAAAGAAGAGAAAAAGAGAGAAAAAACGCATTTAATATAAATTGACATTCAGACAGAAGCCAGTGATATTGTAAGTAACTTAATTCAAACCGATAAACAACACACAAGAGCAAAATAAAAGAAGAAAGAGAAAAAATGAGAAAAAACGCATTTAATATAAATTGACAATTAGAAAGAAGCCAGTGATATTGTAAGTAACTTAATTCAAACCGATAAATAACACACAAGAGCAAAATAAAAGAAGAAAGAGAAAAAAAGAGAAAAAACGCATTTAATATAAATTGACAATTAGAAAGAAGCCAGTGATATTGTAAGTAACTTAATTCAAACCGATAAACAACACACAAGAGCAAAATAAAAGAAGAAAGAGAAAAAAAGAGAAAAAACGCATTTAATATAAATTGACAATCAGACAGAAGCCAGTGATATTGTAAGTAACTTAATTCAAACCGATAAACAACACACAAGAGCAAAATAAAAGAAGAAAGAGAAAAAGAGAGAAAAAACGCATTTAATATAAATTGACAATCAGACAGAAGCCAGTGATATTGTAAGTAACTTAATTCAAACCGATAAACAACACACAAGAGCAAAATAAAAGAAGAGAAAAAGAGAGAAAAACGCATTTAATATAAATTGACAATCAGACAGAAGCCAGTGATATTGTAAGTAACTTAATTCAAACCGATAAATAACACACAAGAGCAAAATAAAAGAAGAAAGAGAAAAAGAGAGAAAAAACGCATTTAATATAAATTGACAATCAGACAGAAGCCAGTGACATTGTAAGTAACTTAATTCAAACCAATAAATAACACACAAGAGCAAAATAAAAGAAGAAAGAGAAAAAAGAGAAAAAACGCATTTAATATAAATTGACAATCAGACAGAAGCCAGTGATATTGTAAGTAACTTAATTCAAACCGTAAAATAACACACAAGAGCAAAATAAAAGAAGAGAAAAAGAGAGAAAAAACGCATTTAATATAAATTGACAATCAGACAGAAGCCAGTGATATTGTAAGTAACTTAATTCAAACCGATAAATAACACACAAGAGCAAAATAAAAGAAGAAAGAGAAAAAGAGAGAAAAAACGCATTTAATATAAATTGACAATCAGACAGAAGCCAGTGACATTGTAAGTAACTTAATTCAAACCAATAAATAACACACAAGAGCAAAATAAAAGAAGAAAGAGAAAAAAGAGAAAAAACGCATTTAATATAAATTGACAATCAGACAGAAGCCAGTGATATTGTAAGTAACTTAATTCAAACCGTAAAATAACACACAAGAGCAAAATAAAAGAAGAGAAAAAGAGAGAAAAAACGCATTTAATATAAATTGACAATCAGACAGAAGCCAGTGATATTGTAAGTAACTTAATTCAAACCGATAAATAACACACAAGAGCAAAATAAAAGAAGAAAGAGAAAAAGAGAGAAAAAACGCATTTAATATAAATTGACAATCAGACAGAAGCCAGTGATATTGTAAGTAACTTAATTCAAACCGATAAATAACACACAAGAGCAAAATAAAAGAAGAAAGAGAAAAAGAGAGAAAAAACGCATTTAATATAAATTGACAATCAGACAGAAGCCAGTGACATTGTAAGTAACTTAATTCAAACCAATAAATAACACACAAGAGCAAAATAAAAGAAGAAAGAGAAAAAAGAGAAAAAACGCATTTAATATAAATTGACAATCAGACAGAAGCCAGTGATATTGTAAGTAACTTAATTCAAACCGTAAAATAACACACAAGAGCAAAATAAAAGAAGAGAAAAAGAGAGAAAAAACGCATTTAATATAAATTGACAATCAGACAGAAGCCAGTGACATTGTAAGTAACTTAATTCAAACCGATAAATAACACACAAGAGCAAAATAAAAGAAGAAAGAGAAAAAGAGAGAAAAAACGCATTTAATATAAATTGACAATCAGACAGAAGCCAGTGATATTGTAAGTAACTTAATTCAAACCGATAAATAACACACAAGAGCAAAATAAAAGAAGAAAGAGAAAAAGAGAGAAAAAACGCATTTAATATAAATTGACAATCAGACAGAAGCCAGTGACATTGTAAGTAACTTAATTCAAACCAATAAATAACACACAAGAGCAAAATAAAAGAAGAAAGAGAAAAAAGAGAAAAAACGCATTTAATATAAATTGACAATCAGACAGAAGCCAGTGATATTGTAAGTAACTTAATTCAAACCGTAAAATAACACACAAGAGCAAAATAAAAGAAGAGAAAAAGAGAGAAAAAACGCATTTAATATAAATTGACAATCAGACAGAAGCCAGTGACATTGTAAGTAACTTAATTCAAACCAATAAATAACACACAAGAGCAAAATAAAAGAAGAAAGAGAAAAAGAGAGAAAAACCGCATTTAATATAAATTGACAATTAGAAAGAAGCCAGTGATATTGTAAGTAACTTAATTCAAACCGATAAATAACACACAAGAGCAAAATAAAAGAGGAAAGAGAAAAAGAGAGAAAAAACGCATTTAATATAAATTGACAATCAGACAGAAGCCAGTGATATTGTAAGTAACTTAATTCAAACCAATAAATAACACACAAGAGCAAAATAAAAGAAGAGAAAAAGAGAGAAAAAACGCATTTAATATAAATTGACATTCAGACAGAAGCCAGTGATATTGTAAGTAACTTAATTCAAACCGATAAATAACACACAAGAGCAAAATAAAAGAAGAAAGAGAAAAAATGAGAAAAAACGCATTTAATATAAATTGACAATTAGAAAGAAGCCAGTGATATTGTAAGTAACTTAATTCAAACCGATAAATAACACACAAGAGCAAAATAAAAGAAGAAAGAGAAAAAAAGAGAAAAAACGCATTTAATATAAATTGACAATTAGAAAGAAGCCAGTGATATTGTAAGTAACTTAATTCAAACCGATAAACAACACACAAGAGCAAAATAAAAGAAGAAAGAGAAAAAAAGAGAAAAAACGCATTTAATATAAATTGACAATCAGACAGAAG
Organism: Periplaneta americana; assembly: GCF_040183065.1. Taxonomy (NCBI): domain Eukaryota; kingdom Metazoa; phylum Arthropoda; class Insecta; order Blattodea; family Blattidae; genus Periplaneta; species Periplaneta americana. The sequence continues at coordinate 39,510,658 of NC_091118.1, read as the reverse complement.
CCAGTGATATTGTAAGTAACTTAATTCAAACCGATAAACAACACACAAGAGCAAAATAAAAGAAGAAAGAGAAAAAGAGAGAAAAAACGCATTTAATATAAATTGACAATCAGACAGAAGCCAGTGATATTGTAAGTAACTTAATTCAAACCGATAAACAACACACAAGAGCAAAATAAAAGAAGAGAAAAAGAGAGAAAAACGCATTTAATATAAATTGACAATCAGACAGAAGCCAGTGATATTGTAAGTAACTTAATTCAAACCGATAAACAACACACAAGAGCAAAATAAAAGAAGAGAAAAAGAGAGAAAAAACGCATTTAATATAAATTGACAATCAGACAGAAGCCAGTGATATTGTAAGTAACTTAATTCAAACCGATAAATAACACACAAGAGCAAAATAAAAGAAGAAAGAGAAAAAGAGAGAAAAAACGTATTTAATATAAATTGACAATCAGACAGAAGCCAGTGACATTGTAAGTAACTTAATTCAAACCAATAAATAACACACAAGAGCAAAATAAAAGAAGAAAGAGAAAAAAGAGAAAAAACGCATTTAATATAAATTGACAATCAGACAGAAGCCAGTGATATTGTAAGTAACTTAATTCAAACCGATAAATAACACACAAGAGCAAAATAAAAGAAGAAAGAGAAAAAGAGAGAAAAAACGCATTTAATATAAATTGACAATCAGACAGAAGCCAGTGACATTGTAAGTAACTTAATTCAAACCAATAAATAACACACAAGAGCAAAATAAAAGAAGAAAGAGAAAAAAGAGAAAAAACGCATTTAACATAAATTGACAATCAGACAGAAGCCAGTGATATTGTAAGTAACTTAATTCAAACCGATAAACAACACACAAGAGCAAAATAAAAGAAGAGAAAAAGAGAGAAAAAACGCATTTAATATAAATTGACAATCAGACAGAAGCCAGTGACATTGTAAGTAACTTAATTCAAACCGATAAATAACACACAAGAGCAAAATAAAAGAAGAGAAAAAGAGAGAAAAAACGCATTTAATATAAATTGACAATCAGACAGAAGCCAGTGATATTGTAAGTAACTTAATTCAAACTAATAAATAACACACAAGAGCAAAATAAAAAAAGAAAGAGAAAAAGAGAGAAAAAACGTATTTAATATAAATTGACAATCAGACAGAAGCCAGTGATATTGTAAGTAACTTAATTCAGACCAATAAATAACACACAAGAGCAAAATAAAAGATGAAAGAGAAAAAGAGAGAAAAAAACGCATTTAATATAAATTGACAATCAGACAGAAGCCAGTGATATTGTAAGTAACTTAATTCAAACCAATAAATAACACACAAAAGTAAAATAAAAGCAGAAAGAGAAAAAGAGAGAAAAAACGCATTTAATATAAATTGACAATCAGACAGAAGCCAGTGATATTGTAAGTAACTTAATTCAAACCAATAAATAGCACACAAAAGTAAAATAAAAGCAGAAAGAGAAAAAGAGAGAAAAAACGCATTTAATATAAATTGACAATCAGACAGAAGCCCGTGACATTGTAAGTAACTTAATTCAAACCAATAAATAACACACAAGAGCAAAATAAAAGAAGAAAGAGAAAAAGAGAGAAAAAACGCATTTAATATAAATTGACAATCAGACAGAAGCCAGTGATATTGTAAGTAACTTAATTCAGACCAATAAATAACACACAAGAGCAAAATAAAAGATGAAAGAGAAAAAGAGAGAAAAAAACGCATTTAATATAAATTGACAATCAGACAGAAGCCAGTGATATTGTAAGTAACTTAATTCAAACCAATAAATAACACACAAAAGTAAAATAAAAGCAGAAAGAGAAAAAGAGAGAAAAAACGCATTTAATATAAATTGACAATCAGACAGAAGCCAGTGATATTGTAAGTAACTTAATTCAAACCAATAAATAACACACAAAAGTAAAATAAAAGCAGAAAGAGAAAAAGAGAGAAAAAACGCATTTAATATAAATTGACAATCAGACAGAAGCCAGTGACATTGGGTAACTTAATTCAAACCGATAAATAACACACAAGAGCAAAATAAAAGAAGAAAGAGAAAAAGAGAGAAAAAACGCATTTAATATAAATTGACAATCAGAAAGAAGCCAGTGATATTGTAAGTAACTTAATTCAAACCGATAAATAACACACAAGAGCAAAATAAAAGAAGAAAGAGAAAAAGAGAGAAAAATCGCATTTAATATAAATTGACAATCAGACAGAAGCCAGTGATATTGTAAGTAACTTAATTCAAACCGATAAATAACACACAAGAGCAAAATAAAAGAAGAAAGAGAAAAAGAGAGAAAAATCGCATTTAATATAAATTGACAATCAGACAGAAGCCAGTGATATTGTAAGTAACTTAATTCAAACCAATAAATAACACACAAGAGCAAAATAAAAGAAGAAAGAGAAAAAGAGAGAAAAATCGCATTTAATATAAATTGACAATCAGACAGAAGCCAGTGATATTCAATAAAAACATGAATATAGTCGACAGAAAAAAAGGTAAAAAAATACACACATTTGTTAATATTATATATCATGAATAATTTTATAATTTCTTTTTTAAAAGCTTCAATTTTAAAATATTTCAAATTTGGAAAATGGTTTGTAATTTTATTATAAAGTCTTGGGCTGAAACTAGCACCATGTTTAATAGATGCACTTTTATGACATTTAGGCTCAATTAATGGAAAGGTAGACTTTTGTCTTCGAGTAGGATATTCATTTCGATTAGATTTATGTTCTATTTGATTTCTGTGGTAGTAAGTTAGTAAACTATGTTTATAAATTTCTTCAATAGTTACTACTTTAAAATCTATATAAATAAAATTTGTTGGGTAATCCACATTTTTGGTTAGACAAATTTTTATTAATCTTCTGTGTAATAAAATTAATGGATTAAGTACAGATGATGCTACTCCACCCCAATTTATTATACTATATCATATTAATGATTGTATTATGAATGCCTGTATTATGGAAAGATGCTGTGCTCTATACATTCCTTGGTGAATCCGTATTGTCATGTGTGAACATAACAGGTGAATTTACCCTAAATATTATTCATTTCTTCTTAAATGCAAATGTGAACATATTCCACTTCTAGATTTCTAACAGGAATGGAAGAAAGTAGTTTCCTCGTCTCTAGTGCTCTCTGCAAGTGCTTTGAGCAAGCTGCGCGCAAGAACGACATGCAATCCAATTTTTAAAACTACTCGATTTTCACAAATATGCAATTCCGAAACGGAAGACATTGACCATCGTTTTCAGGAACCTTAAATCAGTCTACATTAACACTTTCAGCCAAATTCATCGTGCCCTACTGAAAAATCTCCTTTGTTTGATGGATTAATAGTACATTATGCAACGAGCCTATAATGGTAGTAATTAAGACGCGAGTATGTTTGTTTATGAAACGAGCGCAAGGCGAGTTTCATAATTTTCATACAAGCGTCTTAATTGCCATTATAGGCAAGTTTCATATGACTTTCTATGCTCGACCGTATTTCTAACTTGAAATTATTCGTAAATATTCATGTTATGGTTATGTAAGTGAGGAGCGGAACTAACCTAAATTGAAATTATTCATAAGTATTCATGTTATGGTTATGTAAGTGAGGAGCGGAACTGACCTTCTAAATTGTGAGACGTGCGCAGACGCGAAAGTATTGATTTTTTCCGAGGAACGAATGTCATTGTCCTTGATATAATCTAGAGAATAACATGAACATTAATTTTCATATAACCTGGAAATTGATTTAGAATTGAAAAACAAGATGACAAATTGAATTTATTTGAATATTATTTACAATTAATGCCAATTATTATAGTAAAAGAACATAACCTTCTGCGACAGTATTGGATTTTCAGCCTCCGTGACGTTTCGCTAGTTGTCTTTCGATTGCATATCCGAGAATAATCGATATTTGCGCTTTTATAATGCTACAATGGTGATTTGTCATTGGCTGAACAACTGAACTATAATGAATAGGTGTACTTTAATGAGGTGCATTAAGGGGCTACTACCTTACTTACTTACAAATGGCTTTTAAGGAACCCGAAGGCTCATTGCCGCCCTCACATAAGCCCGCCAGCGGTCCCTATCCTGTGCAAGATTAATCCAGTCTCTATCATCATATCCCACCTCCCTCAAATCCATTTTAATATTATCCTCCCATCTACGTCTCGGCCTCCCTGAAGGTCTTTTTCCCTCCGGTCTCCCAACTAACACTCTATATGCATTTCTGGATTTGCCCATACGTGCTACATGTCCTGCCCATCTCAAACGTCTGGATTTAATGTTCCTATTATGTCAGGTGAAGAATACAATGCGTGCAGTTCTGCGTTGTGTAACTTTCTCCATTCTCCTGTAACTTCATCCCGCTCAGCCCCAAATATTTTCCTAAGAACCTTATTCTCAAACACCCTTAAGCTATGTTCCTCGCTCAGAGTGAGAGTCCAAGTTTCACAACCATAAAGAACAACCGGTAATATAACTGTTTTATAAATTCTAACTTTCAGATTTTTTGACAGCAGACTAGATGATAAAAGCTTCTCAACCGAATAATAACACGCATTTCCCATATTTATTCTGCGTTTAATTTCCTCCCGAGTGTAATTTATATTTGTTACTGTTGCTCCAAGATATTTGAATTTTTCCACCTCTTCGAAAGATAAATCTCCAATTTTTATATTTCCATTTCGTACAATATTCTGGTCACGAGACATAATCATATACTTAGTCTTTTCGGGATTTACTTTCAACCGTATCGTTTTACTTGCTTCAACTAGAATTTCCGCGTTTTCCCTAATCGTTTGTGGATTTTCTCCTAACATATTCACGTCATCCGCATAGACAAGAAGCTGATGTAACCCGTTCAATTCCAAACCCTCTGTGTTATCCTGAACTTTCCTAATGGCATATTCTAGAGGAAAGTTAAAAAGTAAAGGTGATAGTGCATCTCCCTGCTTTTTCCTAATCATATTTCGTGAATCAAATTAAAAAACAGACCTCAGAGTGGGCATCCTTGTGGTATTACCAAAGCTCGGAACTTGGGGACTTGTGTCTTTGCACGTGACTAAGCGACCGGACTTCAATGTCAACATACTCCCGCTTCCAGCACGGAGGTACTGTCAGGTCTGCTACAAAAGTGGTTTCTGGATCCGACAACATATTGATATTATTATGGTAAGTTGAAACACGTAATTTCATAGCATATATATAATAAAAATAAACATGAAAAATATATCAAATTTACACGTAATTTCATAGCATATTTATAATAAAAATAAACATGAAAAATATATCAAATTTACTGTTCTGCTGTGTACATTTTATTACAGTGTATGACTAACTACATTCGAAGATTTTTCGGTTTTAGACTTAAAATACTGAATTCTTTTCACTGTTACTGTTTTCTGTTCTATTTTCAGCAGTTGCTAGCTGATCTCGTATCTGAGAAAGGTAAGTATATCCTAAATTTTTCTTGAAAATAGTTTTCAATTTGTGTGTCACTACTACGGCAAGACCCTCTACGTCTCGATCCATAGCTATGGACAGATTTTTCTCCAATTTGAGGGACTGCAATGCCTTTCAATGAATTTCGTTTCCAGCCTCTAGTTTGTGTGTGGCACAACTTACAAAATATAAACTCTCCATTCGAAAAAAATAATGTATCTCCTCCGAATTCTCCACGAAATTCTGTATCTTAAATTTTAAACAAAATGTATTTTCAAACTTCTATAATATCCATTCGAAATAACACGTATTTTCTATTTCTTCAAACAGACCGTTTACCTTTAATTCTCTAAATGTCATTGGGTTCGACATAACAGTTTCTTCGTCCGTCTTCCTGTCATTAGTTGTGGCCACTTTCTTAGTACACACGACTGTCCCTGAGCACTTGCAGCGTGAGCTTTGTGTACGTTGTACCTGTAACCTTACTCATGCACACGACAGCAGTCCCCAAGTTCCGAGCTTTGGTTATTACTGAACAATTTGTATGATTAGTGTCCTTGAAATGTTTAACAACGGCGCCTGTAGTTATACGAAAAAACCATCCAAAAATTCACACCATTTCCTCACGCGTCTCGTCGGTGTACCGATGGACCGTGAACAGTAGCGACGGATACGACAAGTGTGTCAGCTGTGAGACCGCAGCCAGCCAGGTATTTGCTTGCTGCGGGGACGTGATCCAGATCGGCCCGGCAATTTCACACCACTTATATACAAATGCTACGTGACGAGCCGATCGATACTGCAGCAATTCTTCTTCTTACATCTCCTCCTTTTTTATTCCTGCGATAAATAACATGGCGCTAAGAGGCGGCACAAAGGGAGGGCCCTCCAATCCAACCTGGCAGGCACGTACGCAGACCTGACACTTATCAAAAAACAAAAATAGATGGTAAAACAACGCAGTCTTGCTGCATCGTAAAGCACAGCAGTTTTTCTTACCTATACAAATGGTCTATCATCACTGGATTTTTTGTACGCTGCAAGAACAGGCTTGGGAACGTATGTGTGCAGTCACGAGTGGCCAAGTTGTACTGTTCTTATGATGTCTGTTGTGAAGCTCTGACAAACGTAGCAATGTATACTACTGTACCTCTCAGTACATCCATATCGTACATCAGCCGTGGCGAAAATGTCATCGTGCGCCGAGCCACTGTGTAACCTGCAAACGTGCATGGCACCTATGGAGGGAGGCGGACACGCGAAGGGGAAGTGAAGCAACTGTCTGTCTTATTAGCGGATTTCATTTTCCTTAGTCAAGCACTTAAATATAATTTTATACAGTACAAGGCTACAAACTAATGTTTAGTACGTTTAACGAAGAAAGAAATTAACAAAAAAATATAGGACACAATATCACAACCTATTAATTGTCTTCAGAATGTGTCTGCGACAGAGTTTCAAAATCAGGAATTATGACACTTACTGCCGGTCGTAGTTGATCACGAAGATATTTGTCTGTCAGTCGTGATCTAAGTTTGGTTTTTACTATTTTCATTGTTGAAAATAATTTTTCACAAACGTAAGTTGTAGCGAACATGGCTTCAACAGAGCAAGCGAAGAAACAAAGCTTCGGATATTTATTTTTTGGCAAAGATTTGAAAGTTCAACATTTGTCAAATCCTTACATCTAGCTTTCATTTAACATCACATTGTAAATCTGTGAGTTTAAATTCAAGATCTAACGGCATTATTCGTACATCTGCTGAAAAAGGATCGACGTACAGAGATAACAATAATAACAACAATAATAATAATAATAATAATAATAATAATAATAATAATAATAATAATAATAATAATAATACATCACCTTTTAATGCTTCATCAGTAACATGTAGTAACTTATAATGCCGTTTTATGTTATACAACCGTTTCCTCGTAATACTTGTGAACAAATCATGCATTTAATATTCTCATCATATTAGGAACAAAAAAATGCGTCCTCCCTTCCTCCTTGAAACATTCGTTTTTGTAGAGGTACATGGTTTCGAGACAGACATTGGACAATACGCCACAAATAAGCAAATGGAACGAAGTTTGATTCCAGTGAGTGAGAGGGTGGGGGTTGGGGAAGGCAGGAAGTAAGAGAAATGCACAGCTATTATTGCGAGCCACAATGTACTCGTGAGTCACATTTTCGACACGGCTGTCGTATAATGTCGGACCATCGGATCTGTGCCCCCGTAAGATATGCGAAGTGAACCTAATTCCTTCTTAGCCTCGGTAATTCATTTTTCTCCCTGCATTCCTATCTCTTTCTTTTCTTTCTCTCTCTCTTTCTCTTTCCTACTATTCACAATTTTGAGCCTTCTTGCGGGACAGTTTATTTGCACTTGCAGTCCAGTGTTGTCAACTCAACATGAATACTGTAGAACGGAGTGGTGAAAAGAAAAATTATTAAGCAAGTGATACCATTTTTCGATCAAGAGAAACAAACAGGTCAATATCTGTTTCCTATAAATCAGGCAACGAAAAAATCAGCTGCGATCACAGGTGAGGCTAATTTTATTTCAATTGATTACGTATTACTTAATTAATACTGATATAATACAACATTTTTATGTAATTTGTACAGGGTGGAAGGTAAGGTAGTACATTAATAAAATTGTAGGATGTGATTCCTTAAAATATAACTAACAAAAAAGTCTAATATCATTTTGCTCCGACATTTCGATCACGAATTTTACGAATACTGTTTACAGCAGAATGGATGACAAAAGCTTCTCAACCGAATAATAGCAGGCATTTCCCATATTTATTATGTGTTTAATTTCCTCCCGAATATCATTTATATTTGTTACTGCTGCTCCCAGGTATTTGAATTTTTCCACCTCTTCGAAAGATAAATCTCCAATTTTTATATTTCTATTTCGTACAATATTCTGGTCACGAGACATAATCATATACTTTGTCTTTTCGGGATTTACTTCCAAACCAATTTCTTTACTTGCTTCAAGTAAAATTCCCGTGTTTTCCCTACTTGTTTGTGGATTTTCTCCTAATATATTCACATCATCCGCATAGACAAGCAGCTGATGTAACCCGTTCAATTCTAAACCCTCCCTGTTATCCTGGACTTTCCTAATGGCATACTCTAGAGCAAAGTTAAAAAGTAAAGGTGATAGTGCATCTCCTTGCTTTAGCCCACAGTTAATTGGAAACGCATCTGACAGAAATTGACTTATAGTCATCGAAACAAGGTTACTAATTTTTAAGAAGTTGCAGTGCGAGTACGGTGAATAATATTTAAATGTCAATTTCTTTTAATTTCATGTCATTTTCCATTAGTTTAAGGGCATTTTAATGATCATTTTAAGTAGATTTTTAGGTCATCAACATCCGCCCCCTAATTATCATGATACGGCTTTCAGGTAATGGTTTCCCTCACATTTCTGCATACAGTCCACCACTGCCCTTGATTACATTCAATCACATAATATTATAATATATTTCTCCTATCATCATTGTGTAAATAACATTTTGACTGAATATTAAGAACTCTTACTTTGTTAACATTGTACAAGTAAATTGCCTATGAGCTATTCCATCTCAAATCGACCGAAATATAGAGAAAATTGACCTTACAATTTCTAAATACAATGAAACTTTTTTTGTACGTAGAGAACT
>NC_091118.1:39488968-39496468 GCF_040183065.1 Periplaneta americana | reverse complement strand
TCCGACTGTAATTTCTAAATTTTATAGCTCAATGATATTATCAAAGTTATAAAATTGACAAATTCTATAAATAATGTGTACTCATAATATCTGTAGATTGGCAACAGTTGTAACCAATTTCTTCCCATCATGCCTATCGGAACACAGCTAGCAACTCTCCGGCCCAAATGCAACAAACTGACGAACGTCAATAATTATATACGATTTAAACTAGACACGAACAAAACTAACTGCCGCTCTCGCTCGCTGTGTTCCTTGCATTTGCCTTTCGAGTCTTGTTTCGTCATTCTCGTGGGCTTCAAGTCTCGCTCATCATTCTCGAAATAGCATTTGGTCGGCGTGGAAAGATTTCGTAACTTTGAATAACATACATCATTGAAATACATAACATTATAAATGTTTAAATGAGACAAAAAGACAAAACAGAACAGTATCTCACCAGAAAACATTCTGATGGGGGAAAAATAAAAAAGTTAACTTTTTTTTCCTTCCACCATGTTAATAATTTAAAAAGAAATGCTTATAAAATTTTGGCTACTCGACCGCAATTATGAGGCCGTCCAGAAAATTATTTCCCCTGGGGCCGTTTATAGAGAAAAACAATGCATGCAAAGATTTATTCAAACAGATACAGTAATTGTTGCGCTATTTGTCAATATATCCTCCACTGGAATTGAGACATTTGTCATACCATGGGATCAATTGTTGTATCCTTGTGTCGTAGAAGTCAACCGTCTGAGATCGGAACCAGCGTTTGACAGCTGCCTGCACCTTTCTGTCGATCTCATGATATGACAAATGTCTCAATTCCGGTGGGGAATATGCTGAAAAATATCTCAACAATTGCTGTGTCAGTTACAATAAAATTTTCCAAGAAATTGTGTTTTCTTTTTGTTAACGCCCCTGACGAACTTACTTTTTTACGGCCCTCGTAATTGCGGTCGAGTGGTCAACATTTGTATAAGCACTTTTTTGACATTATTAACATGGTGAAACAAACAAAAAATAACATTTTTATCTGCACCTATCAGAATGTTTGCTTGTTAGTTATCAAAATGTTCTGGTTCTATTATATGATGTTACCTGTGGTTATATAAATAGAAAAAAAAATTCTCAAATAAATTTGCATTTCTAAGAAACATAAAACATAACGTTAATATCTTTTTATTTGAGATTGCACACTTGATCTCAAACATATGAAAAAAAAATTCCTATCCTTTTAATAAGGGCCTAGTAATTAAATAAAGACTGGGGAATGGATTATTATACGCTGAAAGGTAGAGATGATGTTTCAAATAGGCTACTTGATTGTTTATACATATGCATCAGTCATTTTAGAAAGGGCTCTAGTCCATTTTTGTTAGGACGCTATTGTATTCGTCATACTTGAATACAAATTAGAAATGACATTATTTCATGGATTCATTAAGTTGTACAGAAATTGAACACTTTTCAAAGTACAATTGAAAAAGTCCCATTCCTGAAATAAGGCCATTTTTATGGAGATTTGATTGGTGTTGTGATTTCGGGCTAGAGTCCTTTCTAAAATGACTGATTCATATATAACAGTTGCCAAAGTAGATAAAAGTTCAGTCAGGTATAAACAACTGTGGCGATTCAAGGCTGCATGACGTTCGGGACTTCGGGAGTGATCAATCTCGGCGTCTGTAAACACTCACAAGCAATCTTTACATCAACGACGACGCGATGTATACAACATTGTCGTGCGGGTTTTCGGCTTTGCGGGCGCTGTTAGTCTTGCTTTCTCGACCGTTGTTCATCTGTAATTTAAACCTAAACTCCCTCCTGGTTATATCCTTATATCCACTCTGTGGACAAAACTTGCGAACTCTGCTATCTTGGCAATCACTACTGGACATCCTTGAAGACGAACGTGACAAAAAAGACCGCGGAGAAGGGTGAACTACGAAGCTGTGGCGATGAAAGCCTGGCCTCCCGTAATAACACGGGGACTGGACTGTAGAGCACACGTGTCCGCCGTGACGTGTGATGGCTTCTTAAAATTCGTCTCGCGATTTCGAGGAATCGATAGCGAGTACTACTACCTCGCTCGAGAAGCGTCATCATTCACAGCGCGTGGATCGATCTGGTTGCCAGGCAACGCTGCCCCGCCATCAACAAACTGCAGCCTGCTTGCCTGACCTTATTCTCAGATTTACATTTCACGTGGCCACCCCATCTATTTTTAGATTGGGATGTCGAAGGCTCCTCATGCCGCTCTGACACGCCACCCGCCCCACCCGACAATTTGGCACCCGGGACAGGATGTCAATTTGGCGCTTACATCACACTCGGGGTGAGCGCGAATGCAACGCGTGTTGGCTAGCCGAACTACAGGCGAGCATGGCACGCGTTTTAGCAAAAAGGCCGCTTTTACCACCGTCCGTGACAATTTGCTTGCCAAACAACAATTAACATGTTGTTTCCGTACCTAAAAAGTGAAAATCCGGGACACTTTACTTTCACCTTTAAATCTTTCCGACACAGCTTCATTTCTTATTCTGTATTTCCCCATATCCACGTTTCAAATGCTTCTATTCTCTTCTCATCATTTTGTCGTAATGTCCATGTTTCATACAATGCCACACTCCACACAAAGCACTTCACTAGTCTTCCTTACTGTACTCCAACCACGAGATAGTCTCCAGGGAATGAAACGAAGCGGGGTGATGCTGTGAATGAATGTTGATGTCATAAGGTCACACACGTGGGTACTCGTATCTCTATTGGCTATCTTTCAAAGCACAAGCCATAACACTGATATACACATTTTATACTACCCTAGTTACAAAATTAGATCACTGTTAATCTCCTGGTCTTTTAATCCCTCCATACAGGAAATAACATACGCAGGAGAGCGCATGGTTTTTAAACTGACGTTATAACTCTAATTTTATCTATCTACTTCGCTCCAATAGACGACGCAATAATAAGCACATTCCTTTCACGGTTTATCTCCTGGTTGGAGAACAGTAGTTCTTTTTGCATAGATTAGCAGAAGATGCTTCACTGGCTGAGAAGAAACTGGCAACTGAAGGATGTACTGGAAGGAATGGTGAACGGGAGCTGAGTTCGGGGCAGAAGAAGATCATATTCGGAGACTAAGAGGAAAGCAGAAAATATGAAAGATTGGAGAATGCTAGATTTGCAGTGAAATACCTGCCCTGGGGTAGAGCATTTGTCTATGTAATAATAATAATAATAATAATAATAATAATAATAATAATAATAATAATGGCTGGAAGAATTAATATATACAATTAGTGAATAATAATAATAATAATAATAATAATAATAATAATAATAATAATAATAATAATAATAATAATAATAATAATTAAAGGTTTTGACAGAGTGGATTGGAACATGGGAGGAGTGATAGTAGGGAGAAGAATAAAGTGCATAAAATTTGCTGATGATATGGCGTTGTTAGCAGAAGAGGAAATGATACTAAGGGATATGCTACTGGAGCTAAATGACAGCTGTGCGAAATATAAATGAAACAAACATACTCGTATAATACATAACTTCCTTGCATTAGCAACGGAAACATTATGGTCATTCTCGTGTGCACAAGAAGTTACAAAATTTTGTAATAAAATTATTAGTGTCCCCCCATCCTCCTTTACGGAGACTTGAGCCGTAGTCTAAGCTTACCGCTCCTGTTCTGTGAGTGATATTGTCGCCGAACGGTCGCGCTCTTGAACGAATACAGCACGCTGCACCGTGAAGTTAAGCCGAGCTGTGGTAATGATCAGGGTTAGGATTTTTAGGGGCAATTTCATAGGGAAAAAGGAGTTAAAATAAGACACTAAGTGGGATAAAAAGGTGCCTTTTCACTCAACTATTTCGGCAAATGCTCTTTATCTTATTTTACCTAACTGGCTCTAAACTACGTAGCTAAGGCTATAGGGTAAAGGTTGGTAATATTGTGATACCAATAATATTATGATAATTCTTTTTGAGAATTTTTTACAATTTTAGTGAGCCAGAGAAAGATCGGGTTTTTTGCGTCAACATATTAAGTTTCTGCACAAAACTGGTGCATCTCTCGTTCAGTAAAATTGTAAAAGAAATTATCAAAAAGTACTAGCATAATATTATTAGTATCACAATTTACGCATCATACAGCAGTTGAATTATTTACTATTATACAAATTTACAGATAAATAAACGTTTAAAAAACGTTTCACGTAATCTTTTCCAAGCCCATCCTAAAAGGCTTAATTTGACCGTCTCTTCAGTGTTACCAACTAATACCAGATATCACCAAAGAGGGTAAAGTTGACAATGACATGTACTATAATAATAATAATAATAATAATAATAATAATAATAATAATAATAATAATAATAATAATAATAATATACTATAATATTAACAATAAAGATATTTTGCTTATTTACTTATTTACCACATCTCATCTATCGATAATTTTAATCTAAGTGTTATAGGAATGATAATTATCTATATCTTCAATGAATACTTACCAAATACCACAGTAAACGTCGAACGTTTCATTGTTGACACCCTGTAGAATTTTCCAAAGGAAAGGATTGAGTTGCCATTTGCGAAGGAGCTGAAGAACAAACAAATGCTATTCTAAACCCTGTAGATACGTATTGTGATTACATTGTGACTAGACGATCTTTCCAATACGGCCACAGCTGTTCGAGACTTCTTAAAGAATGGACAAAAGAAGTTTACAAACGAAACACAAGAAAGCTCTTTGAAAAACTTGGAAACAAAACCTGTGAGATCCTGATAACTCTGCGAGAGATACCTTGAGAAAAAAATCAATGAAAAGTGCTTTTGTATTTAAGAGAGCGTACGAGAACAAAACAAAAATTATGAACCAATTGGCCAAGAAATGAAAAAATTAAAAAGAAAATCTATATTTACTTTACACCGCATTTCAAAACTATGACAACGCTTTCATATAATTATTAGACCTACAAAGTATATATTAATGATAGGATAATGGTACATTATGCAACGAGCCTATAATGGTAGTAATTAAGACGCGAGTATGTTTATGAAACGAGCGCAAGCGAGTTTCATAATTTTCATACGAGCGTCTTAATTACCATTATAGTCAAGTTTCATACGACTTTTTATGCTCGACCATATTTATAACTTGAAATTATTCATATTCATATTATTTTTATCTGGCTGAGGAGCGGAACTGACCTTGTGCAATACCTCGTAAATTGTGAGATGTGCGCAGACGCGAAAGTATTGATTTTTTCCGAGAAACAAATATCGACATTGATCTTGATATAATCTAGAGAGTAAAATAAACATTAATCTTGATATAACCTTGAAATTGAATTAGACATTGAAAAACGAGATGACAAATTGAATTTATTTGAATATTATTTACAATTAACGCTAATTATTATAGTAACAGAACTGACTTTATTTCAAATGTAGGTTATTTATTGTGCAATTGGTGAAATCGATACTTGCGCTTTCATATTGCTACAATGGTATTTTCTGATTGGTGGAACACCTAAACTTTAATGAATAGGTGTACTTTAATGAGGTCCATTAAAGGGCTGCTACCAGATGTATAATTACTACATTTCGGCATGGTCGAGCACAAACTTCTTTAAGAAACTCTGAAAGTTTTCATTGGCACGTTATAAATACTCAATATGACAACCCGTTGTTACAAGGCATAGACTATATTAACATGACAGTCAAAGCAGGGCGAATAGAAGAAATAGTGTACGCACTCGAGTTTACACGGATCCGCCGCAACGCGGCGCTACTACCGCCATGAGCGTGCCTCGGAAGGAGTTCACAGTACTTGTTACGCTGAATGTAGTCCTTTTTAAAAGCAAATTTCTTCCATTTAACCGGCTATTCGTAATTTAAGAAATACCTTTATAGTCCCTTGTTCATAATTAATAGTCTTCTATCAGGTAATACTATTATGAACGTTCGTAACAGAAAATGTAATGGGACCTGAAACGTTGTGAAAGAAATTGTAAGTTCAGTACTTATATAATAAATCTTTTCGTAACAAGTTGCGAATTCAGGGACAGAAAACGAAACCTAAAAAATGTTAATATATAAAGAGTTGAATGATATTTTACGTGCCTATAAATGAATTAAATTACTCACCATGATTAGTTGCCCGCTTCTAATTGTAGTAGGCTTGTAACTTGAATAAGAATTTTAACGAGAATATCACCTGGAATAGCGTTTATGTTAGCACAGAACCTGTTTCTACAAATGTTCGATACTACAACATTATGAAATCGTAATTAGGTACATTACGGACACCATACTCACGTTGAAATTCCATTTGAACTCTTTTAACACTCTCAAATTTAGCATATTAAAGAACACATTGTGCCCGCTCTTGATTTGTAACAGCCATTTTATTCATCTACGATTGCCATTTGTCCTTTCAGATTATGCATTGTTGATTGTCTTATATGGAAACTCCCATCTTTTAATCATAATATAACTAGCAAGAAATTTTCCTACTATCATAATAGGTTTGTAATAATAAATTGTCCACACCTGTGGAGTAATGGTCAGCGCGTCTGGCCGCGAAACCAGATGGCCCAGGTTCGAATCCCGGTCGGGGCAAGTTACCTGGTTGAGGTTTTTTCCGGGGTTTTCCCTCGACCCAATACGAGCAAATGCTGGGTAACTTTCAGTGCTGGGCCCCGGACTCATTTCACCGGCATTATCACCTTCATTTCATTCAGACGCTAAATAACCTAGAAGTTTGTTACAGCGTCGTAAAATAACCCAATAATAAATAATAATATATTAATATTATCCATACCCAAACGGATCAGACTGTACTATGACTCTCAAACATGGAGTTTAAAGAAGAAGCAGAGCCAAGCAATAAGAATCTGTCAAAGAAAATAGGAAAGAAATCTTTCGAAGAACCACGAAATAAGGAAGAGAACAGGATTAAAAGACGTCGCGACTACAGGAAACTGCTTAAAATGAAGGTGGGCAGGACACATCGTGAGACAACATCCCAGCAGATGGATACACAGAGTGACTGTTTGGGACCCCAGGACCGGACAGAGGAACGCCGGCAGGCTGGGCAGACGAATTCAGAAGGACATTCGGCAGCAGATGGACCACGATAGCGAAGAACCAACTAGTGGAAACACCTATCAGGACAATAAACTAGGCTGATCTTCCTCGGACTGGCTACCGGGACTGCAGCAACTAGCTCCCTTTCAAACGAAAGAGACCCTTGCCCAGTAGGGATGTACACGGACTAATTGTAATTGTTACATTCTTTCAGATCATTTTCATCTTTTGTTTACATGATAGTTATGAACTCAAGATGATACGGCTTGTGGCATGTAAATGAAGTCCGCTTTGGAATTATTGAGCTATGCAGATGTCGGTAAATAAGTGAACGAGGTCGAGAGCAGTTATGACATGATGATGAATGGGCAGCTGACAGAAGAAACGCCATCAATTGTGTAGTGGGG